>NC_132915.1:5000-7500 GCF_047675955.1 Chlorocebus sabaeus | reverse complement strand
GTTAGGGTTAGGGTTAGGGTTAGGGTTAGGGTTAGGGTTAGGGTTAGGGTTAGGGTTAGGGTTAGGGTTAGGGTTAGGGTTAGGGTTAGGGTTAGGGTTAGGGTTAGGGTTAGGGTTAGGGTTAGGGTTAGGGTTAGGGTTAGGGTTAGGGTTAGGGTTAGGGTTAGGGTTAGGGTTAGGGTTAGGGTTAGGGTTAGGGTTAGGGTTAGGGTTAGGGTTAGGGTTAGGGTTAGGGTTAGGGTTAGGGTTAGGGTTAGGGTTAGGGTTAGGGTTAGGGTTAGGGTTAGGGTTAGGGTTAGGGTTAGGGTTAGGGTTAGGGTTAGGGTTAGGGTTAGGGTTAGGGTTAGGGTTAGGGTTAGGGTTAGGGTTAGGGTTAGGGTTAGGGTTAGGGTTAGGGTTAGGGTTAGGGTTAGGGTTAGGGTTAGGGTTAGGGTTAGGGTTAGGGTTAGGGTTAGGGTTAGGGTTAGGGTTAGGGTTAGGGTTAGGGTTAGGGTTAGGGTTAGGGTTAGGGTTAGGGTTAGGGTTAGGGTTAGGGTTAGGGTTAGGGTTAGGGTTAGGGTTAGGGTTAGGGTTAGGGTTAGGGTTAGGGTTAGGGTTAGGGTTAGGGTTAGGGTTAGGGTTAGGGTTAGGGTTAGGGTTAGGGTTAGGGTTAGGGTTAGGGTTAGGGTTAGGGTTAGGGTTAGGGTTAGGGTTAGGGTTAGGGTTAGGGTTAGGGTTAGGGTTAGGGTTAGGGTTAGGGTTAGGGTTAGGGTTAGGGTTAGGGTTAGGGTTAGGGTTAGGGTTAGGGTTAGGGTTAGGGTTAGGGTTAGGGTTAGGGTTAGGGTTAGGGTTAGGGTTAGGGTTAGGGTTAGGGTTAGGGTTAGGGTTAGGGTTAGGGTTAGGGTTAGGGTTAGGGTTAGGGTTAGGGTTAGGGTTAGGGTTAGGGTTAGGGTTAGGGTTAGGGTTAGGGTTAGGGTTAGGGTTAGGGTTAGGGTTAGGGTTAGGGTTAGGGTTAGGGTTAGGGTTAGGGTTAGGGTTAGGGTTAGGGTTAGGGTTAGGGTTAGGGTTAGGGTTAGGGTTAGGGTTAGGGTTAGGGTTAGGGTTAGGGTTAGGGTTAGGGTTAGGGTTAGGGTTAGGGTTAGGGTTAGGGTTAGGGTTAGGGTTAGGGTTAGGGTTAGGGTTAGGGTTAGGGTTAGGGTTAGGGTTAGGGTTAGGGTTAGGGTTAGGGTTAGGGTTAGGGTTAGGGTTAGGGTTAGGGTTAGGGTTAGGGTTAGGGTTAGGGTTAGGGTTAGGGTTAGGGTTAGGGTTAGGGTTAGGGTTAGGGTTAGGGTTAGGGTTAGGGTTAGGGTTAGGGTTAGGGTTAGGGTTAGGGTTAGGGTTAGGGTTAGGGTTAGGGTTAGGGTTAGGGTTAGGGTTAGGGTTAGGGTTAGGGTTAGGGTTAGGGTTAGGGTTAGGGTTAGGGTTAGGGTTAGGGTTAGGGTTAGGGTTAGGGTTAGGGTTAGGGTTAGGGTTAGGGTTAGGGTTAGGGTTAGGGTTAGGGTTAGGGTTAGGGTTAGGGTTAGGGTTAGGGTTAGGGTTAGGGTTAGGGTTAGGGTTAGGGTTAGGGTTAGGGTTAGGGTTAGGGTTAGGGTTAGGGTTAGGGTTAGGGTTAGGGTTAGGGTTAGGGTTAGGGTTAGGGTTAGGGTTAGGGTTAGGGTTAGGGTTAGGGTTAGGGTTAGGGTTAGGGTTAGGGTTAGGGTTAGGGTTAGGGTTAGGGTTAGGGTTAGGGTTAGGGTTAGGGTTAGGGTTAGGGTTAGGGTTAGGGTTAGGGTTAGGGTTAGGGTTAGGGTTAGGGTTAGGGTTAGGGTTAGGGTTAGGGTTAGGGTTAGGGTTAGGGTTAGGGTTAGGGTTAGGGTTAGGGTTAGGGTTAGGGTTAGGGTTAGGGTTAGGGTTAGGGTTAGGGTTAGGGTTAGGGTTAGGGTTAGGGTTAGGGTTAGGGTTAGGGTTAGGGTTAGGGTTAGGGTTAGGGTTAGGGTTAGGGTTAGGGTTAGGGTTAGGGTTAGGGTTAGGGTTAGGGTTAGGGTTAGGGTTAGGGTTAGGGTTAGGGTTAGGGTTAGGGTTAGGGTTAGGGTTAGGGTTAGGGTTAGGGTTAGGGTTAGGGTTAGGGTTAGGGTTAGGGTTAGGGTTAGGGTTAGGGTTAGGGTTAGGGTTAGGGTTAGGGTTAGGGTTAGGGTTAGGGTTAGGGTTAGGGTTAGGGTTAGGGTTAGGGTTAGGGTTAGGGTTAGGGTTAGGGTTAGGGTTAGGGTTAGGGTTAGGGTTAGGGTTAGGGTTAGGGTTAGGGTTAGGGTTAGGGTTAGGGTTAGGGTTAGGGTTAGGGTTAGGGTTAGGGTTAGGGTTAGGGTTAGGGTTAGGGTTAGGGTTAGGGTTAGGGTTAGGGTTAGGGTTAGGGTTAGGGTTAGGGTTAGGGTTAGGGTTAGGGTTAGGGTTAGGGTTAGGGTTAGGGTTAGGGTTAGGGTTAGGGTTAGGGTTAGGGTTAGGGTTA
>NC_132914.1:130465662-130470402 GCF_047675955.1 Chlorocebus sabaeus | reverse complement strand
CCTAACCCTAACCCTAACCCTAACCCTAACCCTAACCCTAACCCTAACCCTAACCCTAACCCTAACCCTAACCCTAACCCTAACCCTAACCCTAACCCTAACCCTAACCCTAACCCTAACCCTAACCCTAACCCTAACCCTAACCCTAACCCTAACCCTAACCCTAACCCTAACCCTAACCCTAACCCTAACCCTAACCCTAACCCTAACCCTAACCCTAACCCTAACCCTAACCCTAACCCTAACCCTAACCCTAACCCTAACCCTAACCCTAACCCTAACCCTAACCCTAACCCTAACCCTAACCCTAACCCTAACCCTAACCCTAACCCTAACCCTAACCCTAACCCTAACCCTAACCCTAACCCTAACCCTAACCCTAACCCTAACCCTAACCCTAACCCTAACCCTAACCCTAACCCTAACCCTAACCCTAACCCTAACCCTAACCCTAACCCTAACCCTAACCCTAACCCTAACCCTAACCCTAACCCTAACCCTAACCCTAACCCTAACCCTAACCCTAACCCTAACCCTAACCCTAACCCTAACCCTAACCCTAACCCTAACCCTAACCCTAACCCTAACCCTAACCCTAACCCTAACCCTAACCCTAACCCTAACCCTAACCCTAACCCTAACCCTAACCCTAACCCTAACCCTAACCCTAACCCTAACCCTAACCCTAACCCTAACCCTAACCCTAACCCTAACCCTAACCCTAACCCTAACCCTAACCCTAACCCTAACCCTAACCCTAACCCTAACCCTAACCCTAACCCTAACCCTAACCCTAACCCTAACCCTAACCCTAACCCTAACCCTAACCCTAACCCTAACCCTAACCCTAACCCTAACCCTAACCCTAACCCTAACCCTAACCCTAACCCTAACCCTAACCCTAACCCTAACCCTAACCCTAACCCTAACCCTAACCCTAACCCTAACCCTAACCCTAACCCTAACCCTAACCCTAACCCTAACCCTAACCCTAACCCTAACCCTAACCCTAACCCTAACCCTAACCCTAACCCTAACCCTAACCCTAACCCTAACCCTAACCCTAACCCTAACCCTAACCCTAACCCTAACCCTAACCCTAACCCTAACCCTAACCCTAACCCTAACCCTAACCCTAACCCTAACCCTAACCCTAACCCTAACCCTAACCCTAACCCTAACCCTAACCCTAACCCTAACCCTAACCCTAACCCTAACCCTAACCCTAACCCTAACCCTAACCCTAACCCTAACCCTAACCCTAACCCTAACCCTAACCCTAACCCTAACCCTAACCCTAACCCTAACCCTAACCCTAACCCTAACCCTAACCCTAACCCTAACCCTAACCCTAACCCTAACCCTAACCCTAACCCTAACCCTAACCCTAACCCTAACCCTAACCCTAACCCTAACCCTAACCCTAACCCTAACCCTAACCCTAACCCTAACCCTAACCCTAACCCTAACCCTAACCCTAACCCTAACCCTAACCCTAACCCTAACCCTAACCCTAACCCTAACCCTAACCCTAACCCTAACCCTAACCCTAACCCTAACCCTAACCCTAACCCTAACCCTAACCCTAACCCTAACCCTAACCCTAACCCTAACCCTAACCCTAACCCTAACCCTAACCCTAACCCTAACCCTAACCCTAACCCTAACCCTAACCCTAACCCTAACCCTAACCCTAACCCTAACCCTAACCCTAACCCTAACCCTAACCCTAACCCTAACCCTAACCCTAACCCTAACCCTAACCCTAACCCTAACCCTAACCCTAACCCTAACCCTAACCCTAACCCTAACCCTAACCCTAACCCTAACCCTAACCCTAACCCTAACCCTAACCCTAACCCTAACCCTAACCCTAACCCTAACCCTAACCCTAACCCTAACCCTAACCCTAACCCTAACCCTAACCCTAACCCTAACCCTAACCCTAACCCTAACCCTAACCCTAACCCTAACCCTAACCCTAACCCTAACCCTAACCCTAACCCTAACCCTAACCCTAACCCTAACCCTAACCCTAACCCTAACCCTAACCCTAACCCTAACCCTAACCCTAACCCTAACCCTAACCCTAACCCTAACCCTAACCCTAACCCTAACCCTAACCCTAACCCTAACCCTAACCCTAACCCTAACCCTAACCCTAACCCTAACCCTAACCCTAACCCTAACCCTAACCCTAACCCTAACCCTAACCCTAACCCTAACCCTAACCCTAACCCTAACCCTAACCCTAACCCTAACCCTAACCCTAACCCTAACCCTAACCCTAACCCTAACCCTAACCCTAACCCTAACCCTAACCCTAACCCTAACCCTAACCCTAACCCTAACCCTAACCCTAACCCTAACCCTAACCCTAACCCTAACCCTAACCCTAACCCTAACCCTAACCCTAACCCTAACCCTAACCCTAACCCTAACCCTAACCCTAACCCTAACCCTAACCCTAACCCTAACCCTAACCCTAACCCTAACCCTAACCCTAACCCTAACCCTAACCCTAACCCTAACCCTAACCCTAACCCTAACCCTAACCCTAACCCTAACCCTAACCCTAACCCTAACCCTAACCCTAACCCTAACCCTAACCCTAACCCTAACCCTAACCCTAACCCTAACCCTAACCCTAACCCTAACCCTAACCCTAACCCTAACCCTAACCCTAACCCTAACCCTAACCCTAACCCTAACCCTAACCCTAACCCTAACCCTAACCCTAACCCTAACCCTAACCCTAACCCTAACCCTAACCCTAACCCTAACCCTAACCCTAACCCTAACCCTAACCCTAACCCTAACCCTAACCCTAACCCTAACCCTAACCCTAACCCTAACCCTAACCCTAACCCTAACCCTAACCCTAACCCTAACCCTAACCCTAACCCTAACCCTAACCCTAACCCTAACCCTAACCCTAACCCTAACCCTAACCCTAACCCTAACCCTAACCCTAACCCTAACCCTAACCCTAACCCTAACCCTAACCCTAACCCTAACCCTAACCCTAACCCTAACCCTAACCCTAACCCTAACCCTAACCCTAACCCTAACCCTAACCCTAACCCTAACCCTAACCCTAACCCTAACCCTAACCCTAACCCTAACCCTAACCCTAACCCTAACCCTAACCCCTAACCCTAACCCTAACCCTAACCCTAACCCTAACCCTAACCCTAACCCTAACCCTAACCCTAACCCTAACCCTAACCCTAACCCTAACCCTAACCCTAACCCTAACCCTAACCCTAACCCTAACCCTAACCCTAACCCTAACCCTAACCCTAACCCTAACCCTAACCCTAACCCTAACCCTAACCCTAACCCTAACCCTAACCCTAACCCTAACCCTAACCCTAACCCTAACCCTAACCCTAACCCTAACCCTAACCCTAACCCTAACCCTAACCCTAACCCTAACCCTAACCCTAACCCTAACCCTAACCCTAACCCTAACCCTAACCCTAACCCTAACCCTAACCCTAACCCTAACCCTAACCCTAACCCTAACCCTAACCCTAACCCTAACCCTAACCCTAACCCTAACCCTAACCCTAACCCTAACCCTAACCCTAACCCTAACCCTAACCCTAACCCTAACCCTAACCCTAACCCTAACCCTAACCCTAACCCTAACCCTAACCCTAACCCTAACCCTAACCCTAACCCTAACCCTAACCCTAACCCTAACCCTAACCCTAACCCTAACCCTAACCCTAACCCTAACCCTAACCCTAACCCTAACCCTAACCCTAACCCTAACCCTAACCCTAACCCTAACCCTAACCCTAACCCTAACCCTAACCCTAACCCTAACCCAACCCTAACCCTAACCCTAACCCTAACCCTAACCCTAACCCTAACCCTAACCCTAACCCTAACCCTAACCCAACCCTAACCCTAACCCTAACCCTAACCCTAACCCTAACCCTAACCCTAACCCTAACCCTAACCCTAACCCTAACCCTAACCCTAACCCTAACCCTAACCCTAACCCTAACCCTAACCCTAACCCTAACCCTAACCCTAACCCTAACCCTAACCCTAACCCTAACCCTAACCCTAACCCTAACCCTAACCCTAACCCTAACCCTAACCCTAACCCTAACCCTAACCCTAACCCTAACCCTAACCCTAACCCTAACCCTAACCCTAACCCTAACCCTAACCCTAACCCTAACCCTAACCCTAACCCTAACCCTAACCCTAACCCTAACCCTAACCCTAACCCTAACCCTAACCCTAACCCTAACCCTAACCCTAACCCTAACCCTAACCCTAACCCTAACCCTAACCCTAACCCTAACCCTAACCCTAACCCTAACCCTAACCCTAACCCTAACCCTAACCCTAACCCTAACCCTAACCCTAACCCTAACCCTAACCCTAACCCTAACCCTAACCCTAACCCTAACCCTAACCCTAACCCTAACCCTAACCCTAACCCTAACCCTAACCCTAACCCTAACCCTAACCCTAACCCTAACCCTAACCCTAACCCTAACCCTAACCCTAACCCTAACCCTAACCCTAACCCTAACCCTAACCCTAACCCTAACCCTAACCCTAACCCTAACCCTAACCCTAACCCTAACCCTAACCCTAACCCTAACCCTAACCTAACCCTAACCCTAACCCTAACCCTAACCCTAACCCTAACCCTAACCCTAACCCTAACCCTAACCCTAACCCTAACCCTAACCCTAACCCTAACCCTAACCC